>NC_056733.1:223233279-223274375 GCF_019279795.1 Protopterus annectens | reverse complement strand
AGACTTTGGAACTCAGGCCGACTGTGGGACCGCCTGACGGCAGGATAACCCAAGTGTAATGACTGCAGCAGTATAACACGATGAACATCACCCTTACATTTAAACTGCTCAAGGTTAAATACTACCCCTCCTCTAGCAAATAAACTTTCTGTTCACGACTACTTATTTTCTTCAGCCCAACATATCATTTAAGCTGAACAGATCCCATTTCTCATTAGCCATTTGTGAAAAGTCTTTGAATAAACTAGTTCCTGCCTTTAGAAAAAAGCTGCCCAGTGAAATCACAATCTCACCCAGTTGAAAAAGACAATTAAAAAGGAAATAAAGTTGTGTAAGTAAACTTACCATATCAGTAGATGTTCTAATACACCACTGTTGCAACAGCCTATGTGGGTCCTACCCCCTGCTATTGGCCAGCTTTTCAAAGCTTAAAAGGCTCCCTTCCCTACATCAAAGATGAACCAATATATGGCCATTTATGCATAGCTGTGAAATGTGGGACTTTACTGACATTTTATCGTGACAGTCGTGTGCTGCAACAGACAAGAATTATGTACCTACAATAAATATGAGCTGGCGTTTTACCCCCATATCCAACAAGATTAAGACCAGCAGGACTTTGGCTACTTTAGCCTCTCATCTTTACCTTCAATGCTTTGTATTTGACAGCTCATCTCTAGATCTCTTATAATCTCTGCATAAACAAAATAAACTTCACTCTGTTCCTAAGCCCCCTAAAAATGACGGCATGCACCAGGCTTCAGGTGGGGAAGGCAGGCAGGAATGGTGAGGACATCAAACAGCCAATACAATTCATTGTGATAAATGCATAACATGCACATCTGTCATTGGGAGTTTCATCTCCATCAAAAACAGAGCAGAGTCCCAATGCTGCCCATTTGATGGTTGTCATAAAAGAATAACCAGAATAATGGTGTCCCCCAAAGATGACATAGACATGGAGAAAACATCCAGCTTGTGGTATCTTGCTAAAGTAATCAGCAATATCCGTGTGGCAGCCATTCAGATGTTATCCTTGGAAGTATCTTCGAGAAAGCTTGTGAAGTGACCACTGCTCTATTAGAATGACAATTTGTAAACCTAGGTACAGGCTTTCCCTACTTCTTGCAACAAAACTTTATGCATTTCAAAAGCCAGAGAGGGATGACTTGGATCCTTTGGAACCTTTTCTTACTGGAAAGTTAAATGAAAAGCTTTCAATCTTTTCTTATGGATTTTGTTTTGTTTAAATAAAACTTAAGTTGTCCATGCATATCCATGCAATAAAGAATGTACTCGGCATACTTAGCATAATTAGGGAAGACAATTGGAAGGCCAAGTGATTGGCTGGCCAACTGATACTAGCTTCCATAGACACATTTGACATGAAGGAAGGGTTCATCATCAAACACGCACTGTCTTTGTAAAATATAAGAAAAGAGGACTGGCATACAATATGCAGTAAACTCTCAGTTAACGGGCACCCATGGGGATTGGTAGATGCTGGATAATTGTAGTTTCTGGTTGCTCAAGTGTTACTATTAAAATTAGGCCTGACTAATACTACACCCTATACTACTTGTTTGGTATGACTTGTTCTCATGTTGGGGAGAGAGGAAATGTATTCCTATCTTCCTATTTAAAACTCTAAAAACATAAGGTATGTTTCTGTGAGGGGAAAACAAAGTGCAACACGTGAAAATTGTACTGTATTTCTTCGATATTTTTTTGCTGGTTGCTTCTTGAGTTCCAGTTAACTGAGAGATTACTGTATCTGAAACTTAGAAATCATTCTAGCTGAAGTAATAGCATCTAGGAAAAGCATTTTCCATGAAAGATAACTCCTCTGAGGAAGCTTGCTCCAAAGAACGCATAGTAAGCTTCTTCAGGACAAAATACATGTCCCAAGGAGAAACGAAAAACTTTACTGAGGGGGTGCAAAACAGAAAAGTGACCCTTAAGAAGATTTTGCATACTTTAAAAAAGTGAAAGAAACTGAGTAAGCACCTTGTTGAAAAATTGGCATGTCTAGGTTGACCATAACAGAGAAGAAACTAAGGCTTAAAATAAAAATCGGTGATAAATTTTTGAAAATATTAGGATCAGGAACTTAAAGGATCTAGAGTCCTGGCATTGGACCATAAGGTAAAGCAAGAACATTTGCTAAGATGTGTCCTCCCTTTGCCAAATCTCTGGATAAGACAAGGAAATGGGGCAGCCATTCAGATTATTGATCATAGGCCATCACAGGAAATGAAGAAACCAAAAGAACCAAGAAATTCAAGGTCCAGATGAGGATTGCCATATGGGTGAGACAGGAGACTCTTCCGCAGTTTTAAACAGACAGATCTGTCCAAGAGGTTAGGTCAAAGCAGAAAGAGCTACACTTGTTGGGACTAAATGTTTAGGATCACTTTGATAATGCAAGCCTTCATCGTCTTTAGAAACTTGAGAATAAGGTAAATAAGGATAAAGTCATAAAAAGGTCTTGGAGGCTGCACCTAGATGAGTTACTTCAGCTGAAATTAATCATTGACAGAAGTTGTAGCACATTAATTAATCATTGACAGAAGTTGTAGCACATCTTCCCCCCAGTGATGGAAGACAGTCCATGCTACTAATTGACAGAGAGCAGTTATGGAGCATCATCAGATGACAAATTAGCTGGTTCATTAGAGAACTGGCTTGTCTCAGTATGTCATAAGCAATAACGTGAGTGGAAGCAAATGCCCATTCCTATACCCGTGTGACCTCTCAACAAAGGGGATAGGAATAAAGTTTCCCATAGGTTCATAGGTGTGTACTAGGCTAATGGCCCTAGAGCCTTTACAAGCCTAGCCCATAGAAGTGCCCTGGCATCATGCCGCCCGACATTAGTTTCCAGTGCCTCTATCAAGTAGAGCCACTGCAGTGATCTCCGGGGTGAACTTTCTACTTCCCATCCACTCATCTAGATTTCTCTTTAAGAGGGCCATTGAGGTGCTCTGCTTGACATGTATGGGAAGTGTATTCCAGAGAATGGGCAGTCTCTGGGTTATGAACCTGTCCCTCCAGCAAATTCTGTTGATTGTGGTAATGAGGTTGAGGTCTCTGGAACATGTGGTGTGGAGGGATTTGGATTTCTTTAGATGTAGCATTTCTAACAGAGCTGGGTCAGACATGGCTTTGTAAGTCAAGCAGAGATCACCTCTTAGTAGATGATATGAGAGAGAATAGCTGGGGGGGGTTTGGAGTCTGTCTGTGTAGGACATGTGTTTAAGGCCTAGGATCCTCCTCATGACATACTTTTGTGGCCTTTCCAGGTGTTGTATATATCTAGTGAGGTGCATGCCAAATGCGGCATTATACTCTATTATTGGCCTAATGAGGGAAGAGTAGAGAGATGATGACCTCTCTCTTCCTGGATGCAAAACCCTTGGTAATGAGATGTGCCACATAGAAGGACTTTCTGACCACAGTGGCAACGTGGTGGTTGAAGGAGAGGTTGCTGTCAACCTGTGTCCCCAGATCTCTTATAACGCCTTCAGTGTTCAGTGGGCTCCCACTGATGTGGCAATTAGTGGGAAGTGAGTTCTTCGCAAAGGGGATGACGACACATTTTTTGGCATTAAGCTTAAGGCAATGGTTTTGACACCAGCCATTGGACTCAGTGAGGCCTTTCTGTAGGATGTCTACATCACTTGGGGAGCTAATAATGGCTCCCAGCTTGCAGTCATCTGTGAACTTGGCTAGCCAGAGTCCCCCCGTGTTGGCCTGGACTTCTGAGAAGTAGATGCCAAACAGGAGAGGACCCAGGACTGCTCCATGTGGGACTCCACTCGTGACTGGTTGGCAGTCTGACTTGGAGTCCATTACTTTCACACTGTGAATTCTATCTGTGAGCCAGTTTGCAGCCCACCTAGTGATACAGGGGTTGATGCCTAGCGTGGTGAGTTTATCAATAATTCCTGAGTGGGGAATGGTATCAAAGGCCTTGGTCAGATTGAGGTAGGCTGTATGAACTGCCTTGCTCTCAACCACAGCTCTGGTATCTGACTCAAAGTCGTCAACCAAGTTGAGCAGGCATGATCCACCTTTCACAAAACCAAATTGTGTGGGATCTAGAGTTTGGAGATTTCCTATATCCTTGTTAATTAGGTCCATGATGATGTGCTCCATAGCCTTACATATCAGACTTGTCAGGCTAATGGGGCGATAATTCCCAGGGTCTGTAGTCGCTCCTCCTTTATGGAGAGGGATGACTGTAGCATTGCGCCATTTGGTAGGGACAAAGCCTCAGGTGAGGCTGTGATTGAACAGGGCACACAGATGTGGTGCCAGTTCACTTTGTAGTTCATGTGGAACACAGCCAGGGATATTATTGGGTTTCACGGAAGCTGTATTCTTGGCCTTGGACAATGCAGCTTTAACCTGTACTGCAGTAATGCTGGGTACCTGACATTCCTCCGGTATTGTGATTGGTCCTTTGGGGGGGTAGTAAAGTTGGCACTGAATCTGTTGGCCAGTATATTGGCAATATCTGTTGGCTCAGTATAGGAGGTAATGGTAATTTATAAAACAAACTATTGACATGTTGTTGGAGGGATGGGAATCACACAGGTGGGAAGAGTCCTGGAAATCCTGCAAGGTGAAAAAGGCAGCTGTTATTTACAGATTACTGATCTGTAGATCAACCTTGTGGTTTGATTATGTACTTTGGATTGTCTACACCAAATAATGCCTCCCCTGCTGTGGTCAGTCAGTCACTAGGGGATAGGAGCTTCAAAGGATCTGTATAAAGCAACACTGGACTAACACTAACCATGGAAAGGCTGAAGGCATACTTTATACTTCTTGGATATTATGAATGGAGAATTTAAAGGCTCCGTGAGCAGGTTCCATTAAACTCTGAGTGTTTACAGAAAAAACCCTTATGTGGAATTTGTCATAAGTCACCATGAAAATCGTGGAAGGCATGAGACCCAGGGTTCAAAGACAGACAACTACAAGCACCGAGCCATTTTAGATTAAGTGGACAACTGTGGAACTAACAGTCTCATTCTTTTCCAAAGGAAGAAAGGTCCTACAAGCCAGACTGTCCATACAGCAACCTTTAAAGGTTAATGACTGCAGGGGCATCAGCTGGAACTGCATGATGCTCAGTTATTCCCAAACTGCAACAATCCCTGAATCAAACCTCTGAAAGCGATCACTGTCTATATTTGGGTCTGCTTTGGCACAGTCAAACAGGTAAGGAAAGACCATGGACCCTTGCAATCTGAGTGTAACTGCCACTACTGACATGCAGATGGTGACCACCTTTGGAGCTATGGTGAAATCAAATGGCAATGTCTGAAACTGAATGTGACCGACTCCTTTCTTGGTGATACTGATGTCAGGGATGCAGCATGGAGGTACAATGAACAAAGACTCTTTTGTACTAGCCCATTAAGGTCAACACACTCATTAATGCTCTATGCACTTTCACTAACAAAACCATGATTATCAAGTAACAGTTACAGTACAGAAATCTTCTTTTCATTACTCAGAAGAATTTCAACAGTTATACCATCAAGACACAAAGATCAGTCTCCCTCTACTCTTTCCCTACTAGGCATGCCACTGAAGATAAATCTCCAACTTGTGTGCTTCTTGTCAAACACGTATTCCATCTTTAAAGACATAAATGTTTCCTAACCAAGAGGATTAAATGGCTAGGCTTCTTTAGCTATCTGGGTAGACTGAAAAGTATTTCCCTTTTTCCCAATCTCATACACACTCTATGTTTATGTCTCTGACTTGCATTTTGGGCTATGAAAAACCCTATTTTACTAGATCTTCATTAACCTCAGAAACATTGGCAATGTTAGCAACACTTGTTCCAAAACTCTCAGCTTACATTGTAGTATAAATAGGACTTAACACAGATAAGGGTTCATTACTCAAAGGCTTTTTTACCTGAGGAATAAATTTCCTTTGCATGTTAAACAGTGTAGCATTTGAGAGTTGAGGTGTAATGACTGGATGGGCTCACATAAATTTACCCCACAGGTTAGTAGTATGTTCCTTATAAAGAAGGAAGGTAAACTTATTTGCAATACATCCTAGGATACATGGTGTCATGTCAAACTGTCAGTCTAGTACTAACCTGTAAAACTATAATCATGCAAAAAGGCACTTTGAGAATGTATTGACACTCAAATTGAGAATATGCCAGAGATACGTTGCCTCTTTGGTATCAAAAAGAACCTTGAATAGCCTGGATCTGTGGTGTACAGGGATGAACCCCCAACTATGCTCCAGATTACCTGCATTTGACTGGCAGATCAGATTGGAAAAGGGGAAAGTGAGTAACTTATGCTTCCTCATTATGGGTGAATAAATGGTGGTTCCATATGGCCAAACTGCTCCTGTATGAGTGAGTGTGAGCTTGGCTCTCCAAGCTGGCGACAGCAGACAAAGTAGGTGTGGGTACGCACGTCAGCATGCACACATTAGGGAAAGGTATAGAATGCTCCCATGATGATGCTAGTGGTTGAGGTTAAGAGCCCAACTACAAAAGCCCAGAAATCTGCCTGCACATCAGCTTCCAATCAAGGGAAAGTTGATGGCAAACACACAAAGAAAAAGAGAGAAGATTAAAAAAAAAAAGCTTGCACTTTCCAGTCTGGCTTCACCTCTTGGGTAGCTGTTATTAGGAGCAGTCTATGGACCTCTAATCTGGCTACAGCTTTCTGATGACATGGGGTATATAGCAGATTGACAAACAGTAGCCTGGGAATGGAATAACCTCTGGGTACAATGCCCCTTTTTGTGAGTATGTGTTGGCCTTTTTGTCCAGATGCAGAGGCAGATGGCTCCCAACTGTCTCTAAGTAGCAGCAGTCAGGCAAGGACTCAGAGTAGACTGCTGCCTTTCCAAAGAAGGACCACAGTATCACTGGTTGTTTTAAAGGAACCCTGTTATTTCATATAGTGTAAAAAACATAGCTAATACAGGCTCTAAAGATTCTGAGAAAATGGAGGCTGAAGAGCATAGAACTTCATTCCAACCTCAGACATACTACCTTCACTCTCATTTCTTCAATGCAGCTTTTACTGTTGCTTAAAAAATATTAAGGTTTCATCAAAGGGGGCATTCATGAAGAATTTTCAGTGAATTCCATGAAATCTTGAGCCACAGGCATGGCTCGGCAAGCAGCAGAACCAAGGGTTAATGTGTGGGACTGTAATCTGATTTAACTTCTAAGTCTGTCAACACTTCCAGAGTGCAAGCAAAGTTATGCATCAAGAATTTCCCACACGAATATTAATATAAGTAGCCATACAGTTTAGCATGGCTCTGAAAGAAGACTGAGGATGAAACTGCTCACTGCTCTCCAGTTAGACTATGCCTCACAACTCTTTATTGGGATTTTTGAGGCTTTCTTGAAAGCATTCAAGGTTTAACAGTCCTTGCATGGGGTTCTGGGGCTTCAGAGCAGTCAATGCAATTATGGACTCTTCCAAAGGGCTCTGTGACCAACTACAGCAGTACTGGAGAGGCTAGAGAATCTTGTCTGGCAACTTAGAACAACTGTTAACACTTTGGGGTTCTTTGATGAATTTTATGTGCTAGCTGAATCATTCCACCAGCTAATGGAGCCACCCAAAAGGATGATCTAGAGACCAAACAACCACAGCAAGGATGCATTCCGACTCAAGAGGGCATGTCTGTTGGCCATTTCATTGTACACCTTGAAGTTCCAAGTACTACCTCAAATTCTGAGACATTTCAGCAGTCTTCTAAAGGTTCTCTGCCCAGGACTGGAAACGGGCAGATAATGAAAGCAGTAGCCAGATAGGGTACCTAGACTACAGTCTGTAGCATCAAGTGGGGAAACTCATGCAGGGGAAGCCAGCATCGTCATCATCAGAACAGACATTGATTCTAAGCCTGAGGTTCTAGCCATCAACACCAGGGGAAGATGGCAGACACTGAAGGTTCCAAGGCCAAGGCTGACTAAAAAAATAAATAAATAACCCTGAAAAGCTGAAAAACACTTATACTGAGTTTTAAGAGCAAACAGCAATTGGCAGACAAGGTTGGAAACCTTTGTGTCAACTGTCAAAAGGCAGACTACAGGAAGAGAATTATCAATGCCAAAGAGGGCCACTCAAGAGAAGTCCCAGGAAATCAACCTCCTATGGTAAGGGAGACTCTGGCCCCCAAAGGAGTTGAGGTCAGAAGCATTGATGTCAATAGCAATGCTGAGCACTGGCACCACTGAGGGCATCGACCTAGACAGGGCCATCAATGTTAATGTCAACAATGGTAAGTCAACAAATGACCTCACGGGGACTTCAGCTCAAACTGATCCCATTGAGGAATGGTCAGAACTCAAGTCAGAAGAGGTAGGTAGTGGAGGTGTCTGCAACCTTAGCAGGGAAACACCCAATACCATATTTGCTGCAGAATGAAAAACTGCCTCCCACATCCTCTAGTAGTCCAACTGCTCTGAAAATGACCTATGTGACCTGATGGACACAAGAAAGGAAGGACAGGGGGTTATGGAGTTTGGATTCGGACAGGACAAAGGAAACACTTTTGAAGCAGGAGATGGGGCTCTTTTTAAGGATGGATGCACTTTCAACATGCTTCAGTTTAACAGGAGCAAGTTCCACACAGCCAATTTCCTTAAATGCAACAGGATTAGGATTTCCAAGATGACTGCACACTGATCGACAGCATAATTTCAGCTCTCCCAATGTAAAAAAAAAGAAACAGAGGAACAGCAGTCAGTGACATTGTCAGCTTGAGTAAAATTCAGTTACTGGCTAGTAAATGAACTGCCTGGACTCAAGCAAAGAAGACATTTAGAAAACCTGAAAGAAAATCAACTAAAAAAGATGGAGAAAACACCGTCTGGGAAGAATCCTGCAGCTGTTCAGCAAAAAGCAGTTCGATCTGGCTTTGGTAAAAGTGATGGCTTCCTGTAATTAAGAGGGGAAAATAAATTAAATGTACTAAGAGGTTATTAAAATAAATGAAATACTGAATAAGTGTAGCAACACAAAATGTTGGAAAATGGAAGAAGCTTTAAACAGATATTCAGATGAACTGATAAAAATGTAAAAAACACAGAATGAAATGAAAAGGTTGGCTGAGTATGAAACTGCTCAAGAAGAGCTGTTACAGAAAATGGCATAGTTAGAAGACAGAGCATGCAGAGAAAACCTGAGATTTTTTGCCATTTAAGAGAAACCTGGAAGGAACAGACTGTATTAATTTTATGATAGTGCAAATAAGTAACTGGAGTGGTATTACAGAGATGGATTTGTTAATTTGAAAGGTCACATTGTGTGTATGCTCCAAACCTGACTGAGAAAGCAGCCAAGACATGCATTAGCAAAGACGTAATCGTACCTGAAGAAAAAGTTGATCTTGACAAAACTAACAGGAAAACAAAATATTAAAAATTGGAGACAGAGTGTTTCTAGAAAATGATTATTCACTATACACCAGACAGAAGAGAAGCAAATTTATCCCAGCAATCAAGGAATGTTGAGACAGGTGTAAGATTCAAGTTGCTGTATCCAACTGTCTTCAGAATATTTCTCCTAGAGGATCAAAATCATTTTTGATACAGAACATGCTAAGGGGGGAATAAAACTTGTCCAACAAGGGGTGAGCCATCAAACAAAAGGGGCTCTGCATCCCATTCTTCTGAAGGTAAAGCTCAGACAGACTTTGCCACTGAAATGTTTTTCAATGTTTCAAGACATAAAAATAGCAGAGGAGAAGACCAGAAGAATCGGGAATACTTTGAACTGGAGTCTGGGGTTGGGAAATGGAGATGAATAGGAAGACCAGAAACACTGAAATTAATAAATAAATGTGAGACTATAAAGCATCAATCACATTTGTAAAATATGGATTTAAAAGATGAGAAAGAAGGTGTCTGGGAAAAGATTGGATTTTTGTTGACTTTGTTAAACTTGTTGGGGGACTGACAGGCATATGCAGCACTTCATGCCATTAAAGACTGGAAGGACACACAGGAAAAATATAGGGAAAAAGGGGAAAAAACTAAGTAAAAAAAATTGTTCTTAAAAGTATAAATTGCATGTGATTTAGCAAAGTATTTTCAGTAGTAAACAGGTGCTTATTTCTTCTCTCTTTTTTAGTTTTAAGAAATATAGGCATTACAATGTAAACAGAGAGGAAACATGGACAAAAGCACATTTAAATCAATAGATTAAAATATCGGACTGTTGGGGTGGAGGATGGAGTGTAAAACAGATTATAATATACATAGAAGTGAAATGTCTTCTTTCATTTTTGCATAGATAATCAGTGCCCTTGGCTTAATCTAATAACATTTTTTTTTGTAAATGCAAGTGGGTTTAAAAAAATGAGACTGCAATGTCTTAGTTTTCTTTAAGCAAATAAATGCTCAGTGCTAGTTGAGAAATCTGGAGGTAAGGGCAACTCTAAATTTTGAAGGCAACAAATTTGAGAAGTCTGGACATTATGTAAAATTAAAAGGTACAAGGGCAAGCAGTCCAGTAAAAAATAATGTTTGAAATTATTGCATAAGAGATAGCAGCTTTTCTGGTAACTAAATACGCGAATGCATTTACTAAAAAGGTATATAATTTAGTTTTATTTAAAGACAGTCAGTGCACTTTTTCTTAAGGCAAAAAGTTAATGTTTTCTGAATACATACAAATTTGTTTTTCACATCTGGGTGGGTAATAAAGATAAGATAAGGTTAGACAGCAATTAATGTGAGTAGAAGCACAGGCTGCAACATGCATCTAATATGGACAACCTTAAATTTTAGGTTAGCTTAGGTATTGCCTCAGGAGGGTTTAACTTCATTATTTTAATATGTACATAGTTTTTCTTTTTTTTTTTAAGTTAATAGGTTATAGAGGTGTTCTGGGGGTGTTATTCTGTTTAGTGGAAACCCTCAAAGAAAAAAAAAACAAGTCTTACAAAATGTGAATAGCTCAAATGCAGACAACAAGAAACAACTGTATAAAAGATTGATCTGACAACATTAGTGGGTGCATGCAACACAAAATCTGGAAATAGATATTTAAAAAAGTTATCATATATAATAGGTGGGAATAACTTATGACTATACTAAACATATTATTTTGGAATGTGAATAACCTCATAGGTACAGACAAAAAGGAAAATAATAATACTGAATTATGTTAACAAATGCAGAGTACAAATAGAAATGCTACAGGTGACACACTTGGAAAGAAAGGAGCATGAAAATTTGATAAAGAAAGGATTTCAGGAGGGATATTTAGCAGAGTATCAAGGACAAAGGAAAAGAGGAGTACTAATACTAGCTGCTAGAGAAGCTCCAATAGTGGTAGAAGAGGGAAAAAAAAGACAACAATGGTAAATTTGTGGTGGTAAGAGGCTACTGGCAAGGGAGGAGGATTATGCTGGCATGTATTGATATTTCACTTAAAACTGCTATTATACAGCTTAAGAAATTTTGGGGAGTAATGATCAGCTTTCAGCAGGAAATATTACAAGTGGGAACTTGAAGTTGATTTGCAGCAGTGAAGATGTATCTGGGGACCCAGAAGGGAAAATATAACAAGAGAGGGTAGAATCCCGAAGAAATTTTTGAAAATATTTTGCATGGAAGACATGAATTCAGCAGTAGGATCTTGGGTAGAATTTACATATTATTCCCCAAGGTTCAATAATGGAGAATAGACTGAAATTGTATTTCACGGGAACATGTGTATTTAATTGAAAGCTTCAACACAAATCCAATAACTATTTCAGATCATGTGCCAAAAACAACCAAAATAAAAATGCAGGGTAATGAAGTAAAAATGAGACATTGATGCTTCCTCGCCTATGGAATTTAAGGAATGGGTACTGGAAATTATTCAAGTGTTATTAGGGAAAACAGAAATTTCTTCATACGTTATAGCTAGTGAGAGGGATAAAATGAAAGTGGAGTTTTAAAACAGGGTAGAAACAAGAAAAAGAGATATGGTTAAGAAGTAAGGATAAATTATTTAGAGGAGCTGACAAAGGTTAAAGTTCTGCAGAGTAAGGGTCATCTCGTAGTAAGAGAGGCACAATTACAGAGTGATAAACAGAAAATAAGAGAGGATCTGGCTAATATGCATGAGTTTAGAAAGACTATTGTTAAGCAAGATAACTGCAGAGCACAAAAACTTATTACAAACACTAAGGTAACAGAAATTAAAAAGGGTTGTTCCTAAACCTAGGCAGCCTATAACAAGAAGAATAACCAGAAATCCTGAGGTGATATTTTGGAAATTTTATGAACATTTGTATAGAGCAGAGAAAAATGGAAATTAAGAAAAAAAACACAAATGGAAATATTTATGGAAGACTTAGGTATGCCAAGGTTAGATGAAGAGGAGACTCGGCAATTAACAGTTAAGACTGGAAGAGATTAAATAAAAAATGTGATGTACAATCTGTTGGAAGATCTCCAGGAACAGATGGTAGCTAGGAGGGATGAAAATGATGAAGTTATTGAAGGTTTTAATAGTACTTTAAAATGGAGGGGGAAAGCTGCGGAGGCTGTAACACCCAAAGAGGTAAAGACCCATCAGATCCAGCTTCATAAAGGCCAATTTTGATTCTAAACCATGATCATAAAGTACTTATGTCTAGAATAGGTAAAAGAATGGCAAAGGTGTTGCCAGAATTCTTAGACATCAATCAGTATGGTTTTGTGGAGGGGAAGGCAAACATTTGACAACATTAATAGAACAATGATAATCCAGAGGGAAGCAGAATGTAAGAAAATACTGCTGCTGCTGTTGGTAGGTCTTGACAGAGGGAATGCATTCAACAAAGTAAACTAGGATTTTATGAATAGGTCAATGTTAGCATTTGCATTCCCTGAAAAAATAAGGTTAATTAAGAGAATATATGAGGGATTGGACATACAAATTAAAGTGGGAGAGTTCTTCTATGATGAGCTGTGTCTGAACAGAGGAAGCAGGCAGGGGTGACTTTTTTTCCTCTGTTATTTGAGTTGTATTTAGAGCCACTGGCAAAGAAATAAATTCAGAAATTCAAAGATGTAATTGGTATGGTAATAAGAAAAATTGGATTTATTTGTAGACAATGTTTTGTACCTGATAAAAAAACAGAAAAGGCCATCTCAGTGTAGTGGAACATTCTGAGACAGTTTGAAGTTTTTTTAAGATATAAAATTAATGTGAAGACAAAACAAGGGCTATAGTTGTAAACTTATGTGCCCGCACATTAATTGGTTCAGTAATATCCATATTTATGGGGACACAATAACATTAAATATTTAGGAGTATGGGTTAAAAGGATTTTGTTATGGCAACTAAGGATTTGTAGGAAGAGAGTAAAAAGATAATACAAAAACTGAGAAAGTGGAAGGTCTTGCATATGGCTAGCAAGATACAAGCAGTGAAAATGTTCTTAGTCCTTTTAGTTTAGAATACAGATCAAGCATATTTTTATAAGATGGAGAAGTTGTGGACAGTAGTTAATAAATAGTTCAAGGATTTTATCTGGGAGGGAAGAGGGCAAGGGTCAAGTGGGATAGGTTGAGCCTTCCAACAGGCCAAAGTGGTTTAGGATTACCTGATTTGAAGGAATATTTTACAGGCCATAAATCCTCTGGCCATGACAGAGAAAGCAGAGACTGGAAAAAGGTTGTCAGGGAGAGACCCTTAGGGCAGGGAGAGATGCCAGCATGGGAATAGTCTGAAGCCTGCATCTGAGGAAAACATGATCCCAGGAAGTCATTAGGACTGATTTCTAGAGGTTTATGGTGAACCCCAGACTGTGTAAAAGACAATGGTAAACTGGAGATCCTGCAACAGATTGCTGGAAAAAAAACTTGAATGAGCAGATCGTGTAGGTAGGGGAAAAATCTGTATACCCTGAAGCCTGCCAAAAGCAATGACAGGAGCGAGGCATCTGGTGAATACCTTTGGGGCTGTAGAAAGACCAAAGAGGCAAAGCAGAGAACTGGAAATGCAAAGATGAAACAGAAAAATATAAACCTTTCCTGAACAGAGGGTGAATGGGGTTGTGAAGGTAAGTTTCCTTGAGATCTGGAGAAACCATTAAGGCCTGGGGAAGAGGAGGAGGAGGAGGAAACAACATCTGAAGGGACAACGTCCAAAAAATAGAAATCTTGAGAAAGGTATTGAGTAGAGAAAGATTCAGAATTGGCCTCCATGAACCTTCCCTTCTGAGGAACCAAAAACAAACATTCTGGAGTAATACTCCTTCCCCACCTGGGTGGGTGGAACAAGCTGAATAGTGTCCCAATCTGAAAGGGATTGCAGAATCTCTGGAAAATGAGGAAGCTATTTTTGAAAAGGTTGAGGAATGCCTGAAAAGGAAAGAAGGGATTTCCAAACCATGAAATAGCCCTGAGAGATATTCGATAACACCCAAGAATCTGAAGTGATAGTGTGCCAAATTGGAAGAGATACAGAAAGGAAGAGAGGCAAGGTGGACCTGGCTGAAAGGAAGGCATGGCCATACATCAAATAGAACCAGCCTTATCCTGAAAGGAAGGTTTCTGGGGAAAAAAAGTCTAAGTAGACTTAGCAGAAGGAACATGCCTAGAACAAAAATAAGTTTAAATTCCTGCAAGACCATACCCTTATCCTGGAGGAACTTTAAGTCAGCAGCAGCAGTCCCATAAAAACTTTTGTTATCCAGAAGTGCATCCAAAAGCTTGGCCTTAATATCAACAGGTAAAGCCTGAAGGCATAGCCAAGAATAATACCTCATCACTGAACCAAGAGCAGCAACCCTGAAAGAGGTAACAGCTGCACCATAGCTGCATTTTATTGAGTGATGGGCAGTCTGAGAAGTGGACCCCAGCAGGGAAATGGCAGAAGCCTTCCCATCAGAAACAGGAAGGTCTGACACCAACTTGGATACCTGGGAAAGGAGGGTCAAAACATAACTGGTTATATGAATCCTGTAATTAATGCCCCTAAAAGACAGGGTGGCAGCAGTACAAACCTTCTTGCCCAACCCTTCCATATCCTGACTATTCTTATGAGAAGGAAGGAGTTTAGTAGATGGCAACAACTTAGAAGGCTTGCCAGAAGAAACTGATCTCAATGAAGGAACAGCAGAAGGGCACTTGCACAGAAACTTGCAGCCCTCTGGCACCTTGTAAAACCTATCAGGTTTCTTTGGCACAGGAGGCTGAGATAAGCTACAGAGGCTGCAGAAAAGATGTCTAAAAGGGCAGCCAGAACAGGAGGGACAGCTGATGGTTTGGGAGACTCATCTATAGGAGCTCATAGTAGCTCTTTCAAATGTTAGAGACCTGGAAACAGCCCCACCCCTTAAAATAGTCCATCATGCGGGCAAAAGAAAACCCAAAGGACAACTCCTCCACAAGGGGGTCTGGACTCAAAGAATCCTCTTCCTCTGAGCCATAATCCAGAGTGGAAATAATTTGGGAAGAAAAGATAGGGATTCTTCTCCAGAATCCAAGTCCTCATTCAAGGAATCTAATTCCCTAGACCTCTTAATAGGAACTGAAGACCAGGGGGCAGCAGAGACGGATACCTTTTGGGAGGCTTAAAGGCCAATTAAAGTATTTAACAAACCCTGATTAAAATCTTGCCATTCACACTGAGGATCTTTAACGGGGGGGGGGGGGGGGATATGCTTAGTTTTCCACTTCTTTTTCTGCAGAACGCTCACCCAAAAACCCCTCACAGGGTCAGACCCCTGACGAGACTCAACAACAGTGGTAGGTATTTCCTCCCTTATTAAAATCTAAGGTAGGGGTGTCCAACCTTTTGGCATGCTAGGGCCGCATTGAGTGAACAGAAATGGTCTTGAGGCCGCATATAAAATATATCATAGAGTTAACTCTTTAGTTGCTCTGGAAGACCACAGTCGACCTCCTGGCTGTACTGTAGGTGCATCTGAACAATGAATAAATGTAATAAATGCCTAATATTTACCTTAAAATTCTAATTCTCATTCTAATTCTTATCCTCTAATCTAACAGTCAACTCTAACATCTTAGTTAATATATCTATCTATCTATATATATATATATATATATATATATATATATATATATAGTACTTACGTATTATTGCAACCAGATTCCACAATGGCCCATGTGTCTACCTTCTTAGTTGTGCACTGTAGAGCAGCTCCAAAAATATATGAGCAACTGAGAATGGGGGGCCACAGACAAAGACAAACAAAGAACAGGTGAGAAAATTCAGAAAACTTCCTGACATGGTGCATTACTTACTTTTCACGGCGGCAAGACAGCTGATTCCTGTCATTGGCCATGGTATGTCATTGCGTTCTGAAAGCTGTTACTGCCGCGGAAGGGAAACTTACACCATGGAGAGTATTTTCAACAGGGGAGGTGATCTTTAACTATTAGAAGTGTGACATGGGTCTGAGGCCATTATTTATCTCCCTGTTGGAAGGAGTCACATATCTCAAGAGTCCTGTGCACAACACCTCAAAATCCATACGGGTTAGAATTCCAAGCTAAGCGGGAGAATGACGACTGTAAAAAGGCTTTCACCTGATCAAACTGGCTGTAGCCCTGTAACTTACACAGGTATGTTGTTCCCTGAGTTTTTGAACCCAAGACATGCTTTTATAGTGAAGTAGTACTTACCTAAAAATACTAGATAACATGCGCGTCTATCTCTAATACCTTACAACTTCATTGCAAGTGACACAAAGGAAGCATTTATGAATGCCCGGCCATAAACAAAATGCCACTGTTCGCAAAAGTGAATGGTTTCCTTTCCTTTAAAATCACGAAACAGTCGGGCCCCAGTCTGACAAACTGTTACTTACTTAACCTACTAACCTCTGCACAAACTGAATGAGTCCTTGCTACATTACATAACGAATTATGACACATTTGAAATCTGGTTGCGATAATACGCAAGTACCATACATGTATGTGTGTGTATATATATATATATATATATATATATATATATATATATATATGTATTTTTTTTTTTACAAATAAACAGATATTCACTACAGCACTAGCATTTCTCACGGGGAAAACCATTCCAGCAGTCCAGCTACGTAAAATGTCAACATAAGCAGTCCTACAATACTATAATCCACAAAAATAACCCAACAAATTAGCAATAAAGTAAAGAATTCACATTACTGACTTAATAAAACAATTCTGAATAAGCTACAAGAGGGTCTCACCCAAACAAATAACTGGTACCAGAAATATGGCCTCAAGCTAAATGCCAAAAAATGCATCATCATCCCCTTTGAGGAGAGTGATGTCCCCACAAATTACATTAATAACAATGTTGCAAGCACGCAATAAGTCGTATGGTACTTGGGCAGCCAGGTTGATAGAAACCTGACTATTGACCACCATGTTGTCTCTGTTGTAAAAGCTTTTTACATGGCCCACTTCATTGGTAAGGGTATCTCATCCAAGGAGGGACAAGGAGATCATAACATCCCTGCATTCTTCCTTTACAAGAGCCATTATTGAGTGCAGTGCCCCTTTTGGCATGTGCCTCAGCAAAACACCCTGCCAAAAGAAAGACTACAACCATTTCTGACAAAAAAGGTCAAAGGACTAAGTTCACTTAGTTATCCAGACTAAAAAGCTTCTTGCTTTCCTCTGTCTCTCACTGGCCCCTATAAATTTCATCATTGGATTGCTTTCCAGGCTAAGAAAGATCCTGCCTTAAGAGACTTCCTCTACCTCAGAAATACTGGTTATACGTAAAACGCTCTTTACAAAGAGCACAGTCTTCACTGCAACATAAACAAGCCACTTTTTACGGACAGGTTCTTGAGACAAAAACCTTCAACTTCTGTAAAAAGCTCCCCTCATTATCAAACAATGTAGTTCAGCAACACGATGGCTGGATGGATAGCCATAAATGTAGTCCTTGGGTAAGTAGCATAGCCTTCATCAAACCAGATGGAAAATCCACATACTAACCTTTCCCAGCTGGATGGCTAAGATCTAATATTGGTTACTTAAGTCTAGTTGCCCAAGAAGAGGGGCATGTTTAACTAAGAATTCCATTTGCAAAATTATATTCAGTATACATATTAAATCTCTCTCTTACACACACACACACACACACACACACACACACACACACACACACACACACACACACACAAAGCCCCTACTTGTAAAATAGGCAACCTCAGTAATCACATGACACCCACTCACTGAATGAAATTGTCTGGAAGTCAAAATATCTGAAAAAAAATCACAATAGAGATGGATTCATCCATGTAATTTACCACCACCAAGAGGACCATCAATAAATCAACAAACAACTGCTCGGCAAAAAGTAAATCAATAAGAAAACCCTAATCTATAATGCTACATACTGGTGTAAACATATAACTTGTGTCAATCTCCAGGTTAATCCATACCAAAAGATTGTTTCAGAGCTTCAGCTATGTACAAACAGCTTTCTCCTAAAAACTTTACTCATTGATATTTGCCTTGCTGTAATTATAACTGTAAAAAAAAAATGTTTTTAAGTTTATTCTGTACCTCAATGATTGCCACTGTTACAAGATGTAATCTCTGCCATATTGTATGAGTACTACATCCATAATTTGCTGTCTCTCTCTCTCTCATGTATTGTATTACATTGTTTTGTGGGTTTTTTGGAGCTTTTCTCCCCGGGCCTCTGCTGAAAATGGACCTGTGTCCAGTCGGACTTTCCCGGTAAACAAATGTAAAATAAAATAAAATAAATAAAAATAAACTTCCCTCCAATCTAAAGCCATTTGATATTCAGACATTTTAATTAGTGCAGAAGTTACTCACAGACTGACAGTTTACTGAGCTGTAATGCTGACCTTCGCTTTTGAAAAAAACAAATTCCCAGACTTTGTCAATAGCTCAATATTGAGAGGATTATTTATTTATTATATATTTATTTTTGCAAAACATCTTTAAAACTGTTAAATTGATTACACACCCAGAAACACAGAAAAGTTATTGTGATTATGTAAACCACAGACTGCTGCAAGAAATCAAAGTCACATTAGCACTCTAAGCTTATGTCCGAACAGATGAATCATATCTGTCAATTCCAAAAGAAGTAAACTAGCTTAATAAGAAGGTTATTTGCAAGGTTACATGGCAATTTATATTGGAAATAAGCAGAGATATTAAAAAGGCTCTGTTTTTCATAATTATGCCGAAAAGTCTTCCAAGGTAAATGCAACTTCTGATTTAGTATAGAACCATACCTCTCAACCTTAGAGCAAGAAATCTGGACAAAGCGAAAAATAAAAGTGGGACACAGGCCCAAAAATAGTTATGCATCACAGACACCATTGAAACAACGGTAGCTGCAAACATTATACATCACTTATAATCTTTCTATCCAATTATTGTCAGTTAAACATTATATGGCTCATTCAGTCCTGCCTTCTTTACATCAAAGAAAACCATGCTTTGAAATGACAAATGCATTAAAAATAATAAGTAAAACACATTGCATCAACATCCTGCAACTTCCTACCTGCAAGCAACCACAGAGCTTTCACTGAAACTAGGGCTGCTTGTTTCCCCAGAATGACAGCTCTCCCTTAAGTCTAATGGTATACAATCTACCAGTATCTGGACTACCTGAAATAAATTAAATTATGGCCTGTAAATTGAAAGTACACTTTGTTTAATTAAACTATATTTCTAAGCCCACTTACTATATTTTTTCAGTAACATCCCAATATCCATTTCCAGGTCACTTTACAAGACATTGGCAGTGGTAGACTTGGCATCCTTCAGAAACCCACAGGCCCACGCTAATACATTGCCCATTAAATGTAAATATCCATCCACTGTAAATGGCAAGACGCTATGTCTTAAAAAATCTACTTCTGGCATGCGTACCCAAGTATTAGGTTTTGAAACAAAGAAACATTCTCCACAGTCCGCAAGTCTCTGTCTTTAATAATCATCTACAGTTGCAGCACTCCCAACACATAAGCACACACATACACACTAAAATCCCCAACATTTAAAAAATTACATTGTGCCCACTTGATTTGCCAGTATTGATGATCCGCCAAAGCTATGCTTACTGTTGTCCAGTCTACCACTGCTACTCACCAATGAAAAAAACAGTACTAGGTGCTTTTTTGTTTGTCTGAAAAAACAATACAACTTTATATGCTACAGTCCCACATAGTCAGTCCACTACTGACCCATTAACCCTAGGCTGCTGTCTCATTCTTACTTCCTGGAACTGCATTACCTTGGACGACTACTTTTATTTCCTAAGCAAAAGACACAAATTGGAAGATGAGGCAAAAATTCAGACATTCGTTGAAAATCCATACAGTTAAGTGGTATGAGTTCATGTTCAATACAACACTTTCCCTGTCAGGAAAGCCACAATTTAATGAAAGTGTACTCTTAATGTATGATATATTTGGGAGCTAACTTGTTTGTGTTCAGTAGGTAGACTGATCATCGTTAGCCTCTTTGTGCATGCGTCTCTCTCTGTTATGCACACATACACACACACTGTTCTACTTTCACGCACACAATTCTGCTTTCATGCATGCACTCACTCACTCCGTACCTACCTATTAACACAGGTAATTGCTGTCCCTTTCAAAGCCAACAGCGGCAAATCCATACACGAGTCCCTCTTCAGCGAGAACACACACACACTGATTGTTCGGCACACTGACCCTTTTTTGGCTCAAAAACAAAACTAGAAGGGTGCTTTGGCGCATGCGCACACCGACATTAGCGTTACAGGTCACGGGAGCGAAAAACACAAAACAAAAAAAGTGTTTTGGGGCATGCGTACATCAATGTTACAGTTAGAGGTTGAGGGCCACATGGAAGAGCTCTGAGGGCCGCAGGTTGGACATGTCTAATCTAAGGAATCCCCCTCAGTCCCTGGGATATTAACAGCAGGGGATCCCCCTCAATGTCAGGAGTGGACTTTAAAAAAGCCTCAGAGGATGCAAGTCTCTGACAGGGTCGAAGCAGAGGAATCTGAAGCAAGCACCAGATGGTCTTCAGGGCTTTCACTAGCCACTAGAGAGACATCCAGGGGATGCTGGATAGCAACTGTAACCAACCTTACCTTTTTGACCTTCTTCGTAGATGATTGGGCCTTGGGATGGGAGGATTCTGACACAGCACCCTGAGCCAAAAGCTTAAGTCATTGATTCTAAAGAGGTATGGACAAGGGGGAGAGAACTATGTAGGGTCTCAGGCAGAAATGTCTGTCAAACAGAGCACCGAGTATGGTTGTGGGAAGCACCAAAGCAAAAAAGACGGTTGCCATGGTCTTTATGGGGACTATGCCTCCCACACTGACCTTTTCCCGTTCTGGATTACATAAGCACAATACCATAAAGAATAGAAAAATGAGAGAAGAAATCCCAGTGGGGCACTTATCTGAAAATGGCTTAGCCAGCAGTACAGCAGAAGGGAGTTCAGACTAATGTTGGATAATGATGTTCGAACTGGCAGCAAAGAAGTTCTGAATATTTGCATCCATAAGTCATGCCTATGCCCCACGCCTTGCACAGGGAGCATACATATGACTTACCATGCCTATAAGACTTAAAAGCTTTGGTATACTAGCCAGATGTTGGGCTATCCTTAGCAGGAGATCCCTTAGGTGAAGAATACTGCAACAGTGACATGGAAGGATATTGTCACAATTCAGTTCTGGTTGGAAGAATTAGAAAAGAAGAACACTGAAAACTACTTGCAAACTTGTGTGCGCAACTGTAATGAAGGTTAAGAAAATAAAAGACAATAGAATTGTGTGGGTTTAGGGCTGGAAAGTCATGGTAAACTTAAAAATGAAAGACGGAAAATGTAAAAAGCACCAGGATAGACAATGCAATGGCAAATTCCTCATTAACTGGCTGGGGAACAAGGCAGAGAATAGGAGGCTGGTGTGGACCTGAACTTTTCATATTCCAGTCTACTTTCCCTCTCTTTTGAGAGCAGAGGGCTTAAAATGTAGTACATAGCTCATACTCCTGGAAAACAAACCCTCTCCTACACATTTAACAATTTTTTTGTGCCTATCCAGAGGGGCGATTTTCTTTGCCCCAAATTTACACTTTTAGAAGGATTCTCAGTCTTGTCTTTTCTCCGTTAATGAAGCAAAATGCCAACAGTAAGAACAAAATGCCACTGATAGCAGAGAGAAAGAGTATCTGAATTGCACAGCCTAGCAACTATCCAAATGAAAGGCAAGAAAAAGGAATTAATTGACCTGAATCAATGCTGGAAGACCAAAAGGAGTTAAACATGACAGAAACCCATGAAAAAAAAAAAAAAAAAAAAAACACACACACACACACACACCAATAAATGCTGAGAAACAATTGTAGCTTGAGGCTGTGTCACAGTATGAATGAGGTTAGCGTGTGGCTACACATCTCGGGAGATGGGTTCTTAGACATGCAACACTGTGGGTAACAATGCGGCTCTAAGCATCCTGAGAAAGTTTAATGTGCAGGACAGTACAATTGTGTAAACTGCATTTACCCATAACAGTAGATGTTCAAATTCCTCACTGCTAATCCCAAGGAGGGAAATCAGAAGTCAGGAATGAAGACTTTTTTTCAGGACTTTCTTGCCTGTACAAGGAGAGGAAAGCCTTACAATCCTGAATCAAAACAACCAGTAACAATAAAACATATAAAGCAATAAGAAACACAACCTACTTTACATCCAGACTAAAACTATACACAAGAGCAGGGAGGTGAAGGGTGGATAAAGCTACTGCAGCAGTGAATAATTTGATCATCTACCGTTACATGCAAGTGCAACTTACAAAACTGCATTATGTTCCCACTACTGCAGTACCCTTTAGACTGTATGGGTTGATTACCAAAGCCTAGACAACCTGGGAGGAAGAAAGACATAGATTAAAAGCCCCTGGAGAATGATCCTAGCAAAGCATGACCTGGACCTCAGAAAGAAATCAAGTTTATAATGCATTATAAAAGTATATACAGAAAAACACATAGAATCATCTAGAATGATTCTAGAGTCCACCCCTTTCCAGTAAGCTACTGAAGAAGACATGGCCCTAGTAGAATGTGCCTTATACTTCCTGAAATGGATTTGCTCTAGTGGGAATAACAATCATCAACAGCTGCGGACAGCCACCAGGAAAATATGCTTTTTAGATAAAGGGTGTCCCTTTTTGCCCCTTGATAAGAAACAAATAACTTTTCTAAAGGGCTTAGTTTCATCAAGATGGTACCTGAGTAGCCTGTGTACATCCAGAGTATGCAGAATCCTTTCTCCTAGGTTTTTAGGTTCTGGATAGAAAGCTGGGAGATTGATGGCTTGATTCAAAGTAAAGCCTGATAACTACTTTGGGCATGAATGAGGGGGTTCTTCTTAAACAGATCCTATTCCTGTGGAAAAAGGGATAGGCCTGCCCACCATGAGAGATTGCAATTCAGATACTGTTTTTACAGATGTCAAAGCAATGGTGGGTACAGTTTTCCAAGTCAAGAACCTTAAATTAGCTTTATGGGCAGGTTCAGAAGGTGACAGTCATTTTTTTCCTGCACAAAGTTGAGCTACCAAGGAGGAGCAACCTGTTTACAAGGAGGTTCCAGGTGTAAAAACTCCTTTTCAGAAACTGATTCACAACAAAAAGAAAGAGGGGGCTGCATGTGCAGACATGCTTAAATGGCTGCAAGATGAACCTTTGGACACGAATAAGACAGGCCAGAGGAAAGTAACTTGCACCAATATCTGAACACTAAGTGATTACAAAATCCTTGATGGGCTCTCAGGTTGTTGATTAGGCACCAGTTAGAAAGTTGCTTTCACTTAACAATGTAGGACTTTCTAGAAGCAGTCTTTTCTTGCCACCTTTAGTGCCTACTGCACATCGTCATTAAATATGGGCCTAAAAGGTATTGGAAATGAATCATTCAGGCAGTCAGTTGAAGTGGATGGATATTGGGGTATATCAAATTTCCCATTTTTGTGTGTAGATCCAGTCTATGAGGAAGCTTGTGGTAACTGCCCCTGGCCAATTCCATAAGAACGGAGAACCAATGTTGCCTGGGCAAAGAAGAAGTTAATGTTTTTCTTGGGGAGGGAATCCCTTCAAATTTTCAGAATTATCCTGGATGTCAGTGGAAAGAGTTGAAATGCATACAGGAAAAGTCCCTTCCAGGGTAATGGATATGCATCTGTTTTCCAGGTTTGCTTGCAAGGAGTCCTGGAACAAAATGTATTTAGCTGTCTGTTTAGAAATGAGGTGAATAGCTCTATTTGAGATATCAAAAAGGTCTTTTGAAGACAAGTACCTATAAAGCAACCATAAATACAATCCTGTGAGATGGAGTCAAGGAAGACTTTTACGGTATTTATCTGTAATCCCAGATCACAGGATTTCCATTAATGCTGAGTCAGAGATTGCTCTTCAGAAATCAGCATGTCTGTGTTTCTTTTGCAAAGTTTTGACTCTTTCTTAGATTTACTTTTTAGAGCAACTCAATAAAAAGCATTTTTATTTATATTTACTTTATTCCTTTTTAGTTTTTAATTAAAGTATGTGTCCCTCTGTGGTTCTGTCACATTCCTCGATAGACATAGTAAGAAGGCAATTAGCCAGACAGTGGAAAAAATGCTGATGAGAAGCTCGGCAGTTTTTTTGCTGAATACAACAGAACCAGAGAGGAGCCTTCTTTTATTTTAGAAAAAAGTGGAACACTACTTCTCATAACGTGGACCATTTATTAACAGCTTACTAACAACTTCAACTAGGATGATCACAGGACAGTTTGAATGTGTTATTTGATACTGTAATTTAAGCATTCTTTTGATGAATTAGTATGATTCAGTATTATTTACTAATCAGTATCTGTTAAAAAAACATTGAACTGGAGGTATTGCAGACTCTTACAATGTGGAACTATGAAGAACATGGATTTTTTTTTAAAAGTCTGATTGAGAAACTTTCCTTTTAATGAGGTACACTTGAGAGGTACAAGAGCTGTAGTGGTTTCCTTTTGGGCATGTCATCAGTTTATGCAGGCCTTTGATGGGCTTACACAAAGTTGAAAGGTGGCTATTTTGAAGCAGAAGTTTCAGGAACCTTTATAAGTGCATACAAGGGTTTAGCTAGACATACTTGCTGCCCTTTATCTGTGTTTTTGCAGCAGCTGTGTGTGTGTGTGTGTGTGTGTGTGTGTGTGTGTGTGTGTGTGTGTGTGTAGGAAATGATGTAGGGAGATGCGAGTGTGTGTGTTTATAAAGTCTGTATTAGCGAGAGTGTGGAAAAAATGCCAATTTTTTTTCCCACCATCTCGCCAATGACAGATGGGATAATATTTTACTTGAGAGTAAAATACTGTCCCTCTGTCATTATTAGAAAGTTTTTATTGAAGTTGGCTTTGTGAGACAGCAGATAAAACACAGCTTTGCTCTGCATTTTTCCAGTCTCGCGAGAGCGTGACAAAACCACAGAAGGACAGAGAGACACAGCCACAAAGCTAGCTTCAATAAAAAGCATTCTAATAATAATAAAAAAAAATCAGGTGACATATACTGTGTAACAAACAATGAACTGTTGCATCACAGATCCTACACAATAAACTATCAATATGGGGAGGTCATCATAGAGCCTGTGTAATGTCTATGAAATGTGGGGAAGACAAATATGCTGTGAAAAAACTAAGGTCGCAGGTCTTGTGTAACAAACTATGGACTATCGCAGATCCTGTGTAAAGGAAATTAAATGGGGTGGGGGTCACAGATATTCAGCAACAATTATGAAATTTGGCTCTAAAGAAACTGTATGACTATGAGCAACAAGGAGTTCACAGATCTTTTGTAAATACTAAATCTGGAGGAAGAGGTCACATAGCCTGTGTAACAAACTAAACTGTAAGGAGATATTGAATATCATTCAACAGGTGTGAATGGGTGGTAGGTCACAGATCAATGAGCTAAGGGTGAGAAATACTGGAAATGCCATTAAAATGTAATAAATATTACAAATTGGACCACTGTTTTACAGAAACACTCTGGTCATAAATGCTTATAAAGTTGAAGCTAATACTGCTGTGAACAGGATCACTTCTCTGCAGATAGTGAGAAAACTTTACAAGCATGGACACACCCTAGCACCCATTTGCTGATAATGCAAACTCCAAGTGTACTCTCCCTACTCACCTCTTTTAACTTTCTCTTCAACTGCTCATTTTTCTTTTTACGACTTCTAAGTTCACACACAATGTCTTCATTTTGATCCATGACAGCAAGTTCATCTGGGCTACACTGCTCCACAGGCTTGTTTAGAATCTTTGACACCTAAGCAGGAAGTGGAGAGAGATTATTACAGCTCAGGTTGTAGCAATATTGTTCTTACACACTACAACTCAAAGGCTCTTAGCCAATATTTTAGCTTAAAGACCAAAGACACAATAAGTATCTAGGATACATCATCTTCCAAAAGCCTCCCACTTCCACAGGATCAGCAATTAGCCTCCCACTTCCACAGGACCAGCAATTATGGCAGTGACGATTCAGATCTAAGAACTCATAAAAAATATAGAGGATGGGAGACCTTTTCCTAGCCCTCTTTTTATTTATTAAACACACACACAGGCACACACAAACTCTTAGGTTTCTATTGAACAGGTATGAAAACCTGCTTTGACTGTCTATGCATTGCCACAAACATGGAGGATACTTTCATACTCCCTGCCATCATTATGGTCATGGAAACAAGAAATCCTACCAGAAGCCCTGTTGTCTTCAGAGCATTGGAATATGAATACTCCTACTAGGCTCTGGGCTCTGAGCTGAAAACACAAAGCCCAAAGCACCTTGCCAATATTGTCTACAGCCATCTGCAAGCATCAAGATCAATCACCTACTGACCCCTCACTATTTTGAGAAACATGGATATACAAAACTTCTACAACCAAGGCTTTAGTTTTGGTTTAAAAAATGGTAGTGACAAAAAATACCTTCACTGTAAGGGAGGGTGAAAATTACTGTTATAATAGTGTGACTATTTTGCACCTATATGAGGATGGGGAACATAGAAATAGAAGAGGCTGCTTTCAGTAGGCAAACAAAGAGTTCTAAAGAAAGTGGAATATATAACATAAGAAAAGTAAGAAAAACATGGAAAGTTTGCATCTCTTCCATGTTGATACTTGTAGAAACAGTACGAGTCACACAGACACAAAGACTGACAAGACTGGGGATAGTGAGCAGTTAAAAGTTCAGCTTTGAAATATCTTCCCTTCCATGCTACAAAAGCTAAACATAGTTTAAATTAAAAAGAAAAAAAATCAATCAGTTAACCTGCTGTAAAAGCTGCTGTTCAGTGCCAGTATTCATGATATCACAAGAGACCCATGATCCCTTAAATCAGATAAGTACAACTTAGACCTAGTGGAGATCCGTGTGGTCATAAATGACTGGAGGAGCTCCACTGAAAGGGACATGCAGGGAAACATGATGGAACTGAAAGGGACATGCAGGGAAACATGATGGAACTAACTATGCATATGTTAGAGGCAGGAACGACACTGGTTTTGAGTAGTATTCTTGCCTTCAATAAGAATGATGCCTAGATACAAAGACAAGATAATTGTTTCTAACAATTGGCCAAGTAGTTGGTGTCATTCCAAGGGGGTCCTCTATGTCTCAGCCTAGAATGAGATGGTAGATAAGACTTTCTGTTTAGCCATGTATGGCTTACACCTCTCATACCAGGGTTTCTGCATACTGTCTAGAGTCTTTGTTGCCCCTACACAGTGCCTTTTTTAGGCAGAGTCTTCCTACTGGACAATCCTATATAGCAAACTCAAACATCATGGTGGCACCACTCAGTGCTAACAGACTAAACAGAAAGATGCCAGAACTTGATGCACCCCTAGGTTCATAAGTAAGTACTAGTCTAGCTGCCCTTGAGGACCATTTTAAACCTGGCCAGTTTCCCTTTTTGTGCTCAAATTAACCTATCCCATTTGGTTAGAGATTGGCTTCATCCATCTCATGGTCAATAATTGTACATTACCCCAAATGAGAACTGGGATCATACTATAGATCATTTGAGGAGAGCCATGCATGGGGTAAAGCATTTAGGAGCCGCTTCTGAGGAATTTGAGTCAGTCTATGTAGGACATGTTGCTTAGGTCTTGTATTCTTTTAGTAAGGCATCTCTGTGGACATTCAGTTACTGCATGTGTCTGGACATACATGTCAAACGGAGCACTGAATTCAATGAATGGCCTCATGAGGGCTGAGTAAAGGGGGACAATGACATTCCTAGATCTTGACAATCTATTTGTTTATAAGCTGTGCAATAGAGAAGAAATTTCTTACAATAACAGACACCTGTGGACAGTGACCTAACTTTTGATCAATGTAAACTCCCAAATGCAAAACAACTGGGTCATCTCTTAGGGGCTTATTGCCAGTGTGGTAGTTCCCAGTAGGTGACTTGCTTCCCAAAGGATATAATAATGCATTTTTTGGCATTTAGTTTCAGTCCATGATTTTGTCACCAGTTATTTATTTGGGACAAACCTTCCTGTAGGATGGCTTAATCATTTGGGGATTCAAGGACTTCTCCTAGCTTGCAGTCACCTGCAAACTTAGTAAGCCATAGCCCTTTGGTACTGGCTTTTGCTTTAGAAAAGTAGATGCCAAACAGGAGAGGTCCCAGCACAGAACCCTGGGGGACTCCATTGGCTACTGGTTTCTTTATGGAGATCCAGTGGATAACATAGGGGTTTCTTCCCCATTTATTTAGCTTTGCTACTATGCCTGAGTTGCTCCTGCAGCTTGAACATATTCATACTACTTTTTAATTTCTCCAAATATTTTGGGTTTCTAATACCATGACAAGAACGGACCCCATTCCTAAGTCACAGTATGATTAAAGCTCATGAAATTAGTACCGTTTCAAGCTTTGATGTCAGCCAGAAGTGCTCTTTGCAGCACCAGCAACGTGCCCAGTAATAATTCCTTCAGCAATTCATAGAGTTACATGTATTGATAACATATCTAAATGTGACTGTAGATTCTTTTTATAAGACTTATTCCTCCTACTACTACTGGAACTGTCTGGGTATCTTCCTTATACATTGCTCTTGTTTCTGCCTGCAAATCCTGACATTTTATGACTTTGTCTCTCTCTGTATGCAAGGCACTGTAGTCACTGGGTGTGGCGATTTCAGTCATCAATGCTACTTTTGTCTTCTTTACATGGATCACTATATCCAATTTTCTAACATTTATCTTTTGAACTGTAGGTAATGGGTGATCCCGTGTGATGTAGACTTCATCATTTTCAGTGATGCTTTGTGGCTCATGTTTCCAGTGTTTTTCAATCACTTCAATACTATAATGTTCGCACAATCCCCGGTGCAACAGTCTTGCCACATTATTACGCCTTTCAGTATACAGTCCTTCTGCCGTTAGTATATTGCAACCAGCAACAAGGTGTGCAACTGTTTCCAATTCTGTTTTACAAAACCTACATTTCTCCAAAATACATCAGCAAACAGTAACACGAACTGGAACACCACTGATAAGACACAAAAGCTTCTTTTATTAATACACGTTCTGGTAACTCGACTTCTTGCCTTCTGTTTGTTCGTGTTCCTGTTTGCTGATGTATTTTGGATATTTATTTTTGCTTTTGTATGCGAAAATCAAAACCTACATTTGTCTGTTTCTTCCACATGTTCAATGGACTTTGTAAATCAATGTGTACATAGCCCACTATTTTGTGCCGCCAATATTAACCTTTAGTCTCTTGGTTTGAATTTGCCTCTCCTTAACCATTCCTGTGTTTGTTCCTGATCAGCATGAGGTTCTTTCAAAAGTTTTCTATACTTGTAACTATATTTATGCATTTTCACATGGGTCTACATTACTTTGTCAAAAGGGCTGTTCATCAAACACCTTTTGATCGACACATATCGAAAGACCAAAACTTTTAACGGCCAAATAAGCAATTTTTCCCATGAAAAAAACGCTTGGCCAAAAAAAATAAATAAAACAAATCAAACCCCCCCATCACCCCCCCAACATCGCACTACAGTGGAGGAAAGGGCAGATTCCTGATAACAGCCAAGCGATTTTTTTCCCCTGGGGAAAAAAATTCACTTACTTGGTCATTCAAAGTTTTGTTACTTCACCATTTACATGTCAATCAAAGGACGTTCAGTTAACAGCCCTTTCGATAACATAAATGGGACCCTTTTTGCATTGTTTGCCTTCTCATCTGGTCCTTCACCTTATATTCTTGCTTTTGTTTTTTTGGCACATTCAGTTGCTGCCTGATTTTTATCTACTTCTGTTTTCATTTTCATTCCTGCTTGATGCCAATATGCTTCTGCAAGACTAAGCAGGGAAGTCATCTTAGATTTATTCTCCTCATGTTTCAAAACTTTCACTATGTTTGGGTCTTGTGAGGTCAGCAGATATGTGTGCAGTCCCACAATTCCAGATCTATATCAGTAATCAATTTCAAGGAGGCCCATACCTCCTTCAGAACGGGGAATACATAATCTTGGTATGCACTGACTTTTATAAATCATTTGGTGAGCATGAAGCACCCTTCTTGTTTTCCTGTCTAATCTATCAAACACATTTTGGAGCCAGTCAATCACTCCAAAACTGTAAGTTAAGACAGGAACAGCAAACTGATTTATAGCTTGAATTTTGTTCCTAGATGTCAGTGCTGTTTTCAGGATTAATTTAAGTCTTCTAAAATATTCCTTACTCAGTTTTATTCACGTTTGTTCATGTTTTATGTTTGATCCTTCATCAGTTCTCAAATATTTATACACTCCCCTCTTGCTCAAGTTCTTTTATATCACATTCTTGTCCCAAACTTATGTTTTCTTGGTGCTGCAGTTTTCCTGCTTTAAAGGTTGCTTTTGCACATTTATCAAGACCAAATTACATTCTTATATAATCTGAAAAAATGTTGACAACTTGCAGTTGTGCTTTCAGTTCCTTATCTGTTGAGCTATACAATTTTAAATCATCAACAAAGAGAAGATGAGCCAGATTATAGCCACGGTCTAAGCTATTAAGTAGATAGCTTAATGGGTGAAGGGCAAGACAGAATACCAGCAGTGACAAAGAGTCACCCTGGAATATGGCCCTTTGAATTTTTTTTCCCTGGGATAATAATTTGACCTTTATCATGGCTTAATTGCAAAGTGGTCTGCCACCGTTTGATGGCCACTGTAATATAGTTAATCAGTGTAGTGTGTATCTTATACATTTTTAAGCACTCTTTTATCCATGAATGTGGGATAATATCAAATGCTTTTTTGTAGTCTATCCATGCCATACTTAGATTGTTCCCCTTTTTTACAGTTCTCCACTATGACTTTAACAACAAATGATCCTTTGTTCCATATGACTTTCTTTTATTGCCCTTTTGTTCTACTGCCATAATTGAGTTTTCTTCTAAATGATTATAAACTCTGTCTGCATCAATTCCAGTGTATAGTTTACACGTCGTTGGAAGGCAAGTTATTGGTCTATAGTGTTTTGGGTGGCTTGCAGGTTCACTCTTAACAAGTAGCATTGTTTTTCCTGTTGTTAGCCAGGTTGGTATCTGTTCAGGGTTTGCATATAAATAGTTCTTACTCATGGCTAAATCTTCATGCAAATATGTTAACACTTTTAACCAGAAGTTAGGTACTGCATCTGGGCCTGGGGTTTTCCAATTAGAGGATTTACATAACCTTTTTTCAATCTCTCTGACCGTTACTTCATCCCATTTCATATCCTGCACCTTTAAACTTCTTTTTTTTTCTTTCTTTTATTTCTTCTATTTAGCATCTTTATGTCCCACAGGATTTTTGTAAATACTTCTCCAAAATGTGTCTATTTCTTTTTTTGGTGGTCTTTCAGTTCCTTTTACCTTGTTTCCCAATTCTTTAAAAAATGTTTTTGGGGTCATCAATAAATTGCTTATTTTGTACTTTTCCTTTATATTTATCTGTGTGTCTTCTAAGTTTTTCCACCTGTGCTGAGATTTTTAGTTTATTTGTGATACAACAGATTAGGATCCATCATGCACTAACACTGCGCACTGCCTTTATCACAACTATCTTTAAAGTATTTTTGTTGATCTGTTCCCTCTTCTATATTCCTCCAACAGTGACACTTCTTGTCTCAGTTGCTTCATAGTTTTCTCTATTCGATTTCTCCCCTTCCTTTCCCTCAGTACCCTGTGTTCTTGTGGCAGAACTTTATCAGTTATCAATTTAGCTGCACAGTAATATATCCTGTTTACTTCTGTTATAACCGCATGGATCTTTATGGGCAGTACTGTCTTCATTTGTTTTACCAAACTTATAACCCTTTTGGGTTTTACTGACCTTCTGCAGTCTATTTCTTTCCTTTATCTTAATATGTCTATCCATCTCTACCAAATCAAGCAACTCTTTTCTTATCTCATTTTCTTCTAAACTGAGGGCACATTTTTTGTTTTCCATTTCCTGCGGGCATTCTATAGAAAGTTCTATAGCATCTTCCTGTGGCACATTCTCTTCAATTTCATCCAGTGTCATCCCTTGCTCTGTCATATGGGTAATGGCCTATCACTCCTCATCATTGACTGCATCAGTTTCCACAGTTTCCTGTTCTTTCTCTTGCTGTCCAGCTTCAAGTGAACGTTTGTACTGGTTTCCTGTAGAAGGCTCCAAAATATCTTCATATGGCCAACTGCTTCCCATTCCACTGGTTTCCCCTTAATTTGGATGTCCACTTCTCTATCCTTTTATGGTGCTTTCTGAATTAGATTTTCTACTCTGAATCTTTCACTTTGCAGGTACTCCATACCAGTTTCTATTTCTATAACGTCTCCATTACTAATCTCCTTTTCCTCTTTGTCTTCTTATTTTTTTGTATTGTAAAGTTTTCCATGTCCAGATTCCTTTGCCTATATTTCTCTTCAAATAAAGTTGGTGCTGCTCTTTTTGTATTGATTAGTTTTGCTTTCTCCTTTGCATAGATGTTACACCACATTAAATCTTTTTCTTTCCCATGTCCATAATTCTTCTTTAGATGTGTCCTGATCTTCCTGTTTTTCTCCTTACTCTAGTGACTTGTTCCATCATGCTGTAATGTAACTTGTGTTAGACCTTCTACACCAAATCCTTCAGTTCGCAGGTACTCCATAACTTCAACTTCTATTTTTTTTACTTCTACTTTACTAATCTTCTTTTCTACATTCCCTTTTTGTGATATTTTTTTTATTGTGAAATGTTCCTTATCTGGATGCCTTTTGCCTGTATTTCTCTTTGAATATCTTTGGGGCTGCCTTCTTTATATTGATTAATTTGGCTTTCACCTTTGCATAAACACTGCACCATATCAAATCTCTCTCTCTTTCCCATGGTCATATTTCTTTTTTATATTTTTCAAAAATCTCTAGGTTTTATTTATATTTTTGCACTTCCTCAGATGCTTCTTTTTCCAAACAGATCAGAGTTTCTTGATCTGCACACTGTTTTTCACAAATCTGTTGTATTAATGAATTTTATTTTTTCTGACAGTTTATCTTGTGGAAGTATTTTTCTTTCCTCTAATTTCTCTTAATCTTTTCATATATCTTGTGTCTACAAATGCTGGGATTTTTGCATATTAGTAATGATACATAATTTCCTTTTTATCCTCAATAATCCACTCTATCATCTTTATGGCTCTTCTTTGGCCCATCAGTTTTTGTGATTTTTGTGGACTGCTACTTCTTCTACAACATTGGGGCACATCTTCCCCATGGGCCTGGCCTGGCCCCATTGTAGGAATGTTTCCATATTCTGAGGATTCTACACGGTCATTTTTTCCAGTCCTGGCACCAGTGTGCTTACCAGGATTGGGCAGTTTTTTATCCTGGGTCTTGTGCACTCCACTATCTTTTTACATTTTTTACCTACTTCTGTCCATGATATAAGCTATATAAATACAGTTTATGTATCAGTGTCGTCTTGGTGAGATTTTGTGAAAAACAGGGTCCACCTCGTGAAGGTACTTACCAAGACCTGAGGATGAATTCAATTTTAGCAACACTATTTCTCCATTCAGACCCCTGTCTATTTTCTAAATTTCTCCAAATCTTTTGGGTTTCTAATACCATGATGGGAATGGACCCCATTCCTAAGTCAAAGTATGATTAAAGTTCATGAAATTAGTATTGCTTCAGTCTTTGATGTCAGACAAAAGTGCCCTTCGCAGCACCACAATGTGCCCAAGTAATGATTCCTGCAATTTGTACAGGGTTAATTCTTTTTTTATAAGTCCCATTGCTCCTACTACTACTGGAACTGTGTGGGTATCTTTCTTCCACATTGCTCTAGTTTCTGCCTGGGTACACATTGCTCTAGTTTCTGCCTGGGTACACATTGCTCTAGTTTCTGCCTGGGTACACACCTGCTATCAATTAGAGAGACTCTGATTAACCCCAAATAAAGTTCAGTTGTCCTAGTAAGATTTTCCTGACATTTACTCAGTTGCCTGCTAAAGCAAAACCCATGGTTTGCAGAGAGCTTACAAAGCATCAAAGGGATCTCATTCTTGAAAGGTATCAGTCAGGAGAAGGGTACAAAATAATTTTCACAGCATTGGATATACCATGGACCACAGTGAAGACAGTCATCAAAAAGTGGAGAAAATATGGGACAACAGTGACGTTGCAAAGAACTGGACATCCTTCCAAAATTGATGAAAAGGAAAGATGAAAACTGGTCAGGGAGGCTGCCAAGAGACATACAGCATCACTGAAGGAGCTGCAGGAATTTCTGGCAAGTACTGATTGTGTACTACATGTGACAACACTCTCCCATATTCTCCATACGTCTGGACTATGGGGTAGGGTTGCAAGACGGAAGCCTTTTCTTACACAGAAAAACATCCAGGCCTGGCTAAAATTTGCAAAACAATACATCAAGTCTCCCAAAAGCATGTGGGAAAATGTGCTATGGTTTGATGAGACCAAGTTTGAACTTTTTGGCCACAATTCCAAAAGGTATGTTTGGTGCAAAAACAACCCTTCGCATCACCAAAAGAACACCATACCCATGGTGAAGCATGGTGGTGGCAGTATCATGCTTTGGGGTTGCTTTCCTTCAGTTGGAACTGGGGCTTTAGTCAAGGTGGAGGGAATTATGAGCAGTTCCAAATACTAGTCACTTTTGGCCCAAAACCTTCAGGCGTTTGCTAGAAAGCTGAAGAGGAATTTCACCTTTCAACACGACAATGACCCCAGGTATACATCCAAATCAACAAAAGAATGGTTTCACCAGAAGAAAATTAAAGTTTTGGAATGGCCCAGCCACAGCCCAGACCTAAATCCAATTGAAAATCTGTGAGGTGACCTGAAGAGGGCTGTGCAAAAGAGATGCCTTCGCAATCTGACAGATTTGGAGCGCTTTTGCAAGGAAGAGTTGGCAAATATTGCCAAGTCAAGATGTGCCATGCTGATATACTCCTACCCAAGAAAACTGAATGCTGTAATTAAATCAAAAGGTCAAAGTATTAGTTTAAGGGTGTGCACACACTTATGCAGCCAGCACACTGTACATTTATTTTTTATATTTTTTCCCCTAACAGATTTGTTTGTTTTCAACTGAATTGTACAGGTTATAGGTCATGTTAAAGGTGGGAAAAGTTTTGAGATGATTTATTGTGGTCTCTTTTTTTTATATCACAAAAAAATGGCATTTTAACCGGGGTGTGTAAACTTTTTATATCCACTGTATGTGAAAGTATAATAAAGACATCAGAGGGGCCTATACCATAATTTATCCTACTCCTCAAGTACAGAAGTTCACTGAAAAATGGTAAGCAGAACCCAAGATGTGAACCAGATACATTTCTCCTTATTTAGTAACAGAATAAAGATATGCTTGTTGTACTTTTCACATGAACAGCACAAGTAGTTGTAAGATCCCAATTTGTTAAAATGTTATCATCCCATGTGAGCCTCATGCTATACCTAATCTCTTTTAAGCTTTATAAACAAAAAAAAAAATCTTTCCTTTGTTTTACTTCTTGGGATCATGTTAGAAAATTCTTAATCTCCCTCAGGAGTTCTCATTTGGAATAAATATTATATTTGTATAACCAGATATTCTGTCTGTTATTCTTTGCATTATTATTTACCTTAACATCTGATGTGTAGCCAAATAAAATAACACAAAATAATAATGCACACAGCAGTCTGGCCAGTTAGAGGTGGAAAGCACCAGTTTGCCAACATACACTGCTAACCACCACCATCTACTCTGATAAAAAACAGAAATAAATGCCATCCACAAAGCCATACATGTGAACAAATACTTTACTTTGACAAGTAAAGTGGTTAACACAGACAGTAGTTAAAACATTGCTGACAGAAAATAAAAATGCAAAGAAAAAGACCTCCGCACAATAGTCACTTGTATAGATCAAATAATAGCTAAATACCCTAGCGGAGTCTAAGAACAGCAAACCTTAGCTGCCCTAAGTATTAAAACATTAATTGTGAAACAAGGGGTAATTCCAGTCTACCAAGCTAAAGGAAACAATTAGGAAAACACCAGTCTGAATGCAACACTGTATACTTTTTCCTTTGCTCCCCCCCTCCTCTTTCTCTTATGCTTATCTGCAGCGTATGTGGCCATGGCAGAAATTAGACACTTTTTGTCCAGATGTCAAAATTATTTGCAATTCATGTTGTCATGGTAAAAAGGAGATGCTTTTAACTGTACAGAGATCAAAGGTCAGTAAAATGTGCAGCTTCTATGGATATGATGGCACCTTCTTCTGATATAACAAAGAAAGACCTGTGTAATGTAATTACTAGGTGGAGTTCTTATTTAACGGCTTCAATGGGATTCTACTAAAGGAAAGCATGTGTTTTAATAAACCTTGTTAACCATTATGCTGATTAAAATAACTGGTTTACAACAAGTTTCCCCTAGCAACTCAATGTCATGGACACTTGGACTGGAGAAGAGATATTCTATACAGTAGTATGGCACAGCGGCTGAAAAGCTGATGATGCTCATCTTGTGTCTGTGGACCCATCTGTGAGTATTAGCTATTTGTTTTTAGGGGTAGTATATTTACAGCAATCAAGCCAAGGAATTTTTTATTATCCTGGATTTGCATCCTATGTTTCATATTTGTCTTTCAATGTTTGCTTCTGTGCCAACCTTTGTATATATTTTACTCTATATTTGCATAATTCTCTCTACTATTTAAGTAAAGTTATTTACTGTTAAACTCTTGTGGATGATGTGTGTGTGTTATAAGGACATTCATACACTTTTTTTTTTTTTTAATCAGAGAAAAGGGTAACCACTGTACACTGTGGGGTAGCAAGCTGTATGGCACATGCCTATGGGACTGCTTCAGTTGACTACCAGTGGTATCACCCTCTAACATGCTTTGTGGCCCTGTACACAGTATACACACAACTCTCCCACCTGTTCTCTGCTCTGTCCCTTGTCCTTTTACCTCCTTTCCCTTCTTTATCCTTACCTCTTACAGCTAATTTCACCTTACGGAGCCAAACTGTTTTTTTTTCCTTTTTCAACAACCTTCCTTATTCCTCCTTGTTCATACCCTCAAAGCTACCTCACAACTCATCTACCTTCCTCGCCCTTTGTCTGTGCCTATAATTCCCAACGCCAGTGCTGATCTTTCAGTTCCACTACCTCTTGCTCCATTTTAAAGGGGAATCATATTGCTGACCAGCGGCCACTACCCAATAATGCCTTGTTCAGCTCTGACTTAAAAACCCTGATAAGGACTTTCCCTTTCCTGGTTTCACCCCATGTCATCTGCTTGAAGCCTTCTAGGCCAAATATTTAACCCAGCCTGTTTTCTCTGCCCAACTTGGATAAGGAATACTGCAGTCTCCTCCAGAAGAGTTCAGTCTCCAATCATAACCACTGACCCACTGCATCTGTTCCTAACACATCACTCAAATTTTATAAAGGATGGCCTGTAGAAGCTGTTAGTATACACCAACAGTTTTACTGAAACAAAGCTCAGAATTCACTGTTTACTGTAATTCATCTTCATTCAATCCCACCTCACCTCCTCTACATAATCTCACTGCCTAACCCTTCGCTCATGTGTACTACCACCACACCATCCTTGACTGCCTTGTTCTTCCTATCTTGTACTAAGGCAACACCTGGTCTCACTGTCTCTCCTTGTGTACTTCTACGTTTTTTGCATCCACACTTTCTTCACTCAAACTATTACTACTGTGTCACCAGACAGTGGAACTCCCTGCCTATCCTACTAAAACAGGACAGTTGTGCATCTAGCTTCAAACACATCTTAAAACAGCACCTACTGTCTTCCTGACTCTGTTCTTGTTCACAGTCTAACTCTCTCTGTCTTTCAGATCTCAGGACTATCACCAACCTCTAAACTCACCAGCTCTTCTACCTTATCCTGTAAATGTAAATGTAAATTAATCCTATCTATATTTATAACTATATACTGCTTTTTGTCAACCTGTTTATTATTGTATAACACTCCTTCAGAAATAAAACTGTATTAACATCTGTCTTGATTGTATTAACCATCGGATGATTCTAAAACCCCACTTCTATTGTTGAGAAATTGCTTCTTTTTTTTTCTCTGTAATTCTTTGCAATGTTTGCATCTCTAATAGAACTTGTCTCCCTGGGCCTCTGCTGAAAAAGGGCCCGAGTGCCCAGCAAGATTATCCCGGTAAACAAAAGGCAAACAAATAAAAAAATGCTTGTCCAGCCATCTTCCCAGAATGTCTTTTACTACTATGGAATTTCTTTTGCTCTTTTGCAGCTTCTTGTGTTAGGCTGCTACATTTGGGCTATCCCCAACCTACTGCCCGATCCTACAGAGTGCTAAAAGTGATTCTGGGTTTCCAACAGACTAAAAATCACGGTCTCTTCTCTCTCTCTTTTTTATCCACTCACTGCAAGGTTGTCTCTCTTGTCCATATTCTGTTATCTTCTAATGTACCACTGCAGGCACTGTCTCCCCACCATCTTTTTTTCTTTCCTTGATCTGTAAATCTCATTTCTTATCTTACTGCTTTATGCTCCCTTACATGTCATATTCTATTCTGGCCCCTGACTTTCACTTTGTAACACCGCACATGAAAGTGAGAATTTTCTTGACATCTCTCTGCAGCTGGTGTTTTCATTAGAAGGGTTATTGTTATCTTTATTTGTTGTACTGCTACTGCTTCTAAAATGAGTATTCAGTTAGCATGTCTGTGATCTACGTATGTATTTCTAACTACTTTATGATACTATGCGTGCTGGTACCAATCCAGCAGTATCTTAACTGACAAATTAGTACCTTCTTCTTCTTTCAGCTTTTTCCCGGTTAGGGGTCGCCACAGCGGATCACCTTGTCCGCACATTGAATGGCAGTGGAGTTTTACAGTGTCGAGTAGGCACACTCACATGCACACCTAGGGCCAATTTAGAGTGTCCAATCCACCTGCAGCATGTCTTTGGGATGTGGGAGGAAACCGGAGGAAACCCACACGACCACAGGGAGGACATGCAGACTCCGCACAGAAGGCACCCCAGCCGAGGATCGAACCAGAGAACCTCTTGCTGTGAGGCAACTGACAAATTAGTACCTAATAGGACTTATTTGTGAGGTTCTGTTTGTTTAGTTATTTTACTTTCTTCTACTTGTCATTTGTTTATTCGGTCTTTAAGCTTTTAACAGCAAACACAGTTTGATCGTTTCTGTTTCGCTCTCATTTCAGTATTCAGTGACCATACTTCTGAGTGTCCACTCTCATACTGAATTTTAGTCACGGAGTTGGAGCAGGCACCTTGACATACACAGAGCAGCAAGATGAAATGTTCATGAGGTGTCCATGCATGTTCCACTCAAAGTTAAGTCTGGTTCACCACCCCTGCCAAGTTAAAAACAAGATTTCCTTCACATGAAAGAAAATCCTCCCTCCAGTTACAATCATGGCATCCCCTTCCCTGACTATCACAGTCACTTAGGGAATGGGCTGAGAGTCAGCAACTATGACAGTGGCCCCAAAAATTCTATTAAATCACCCAAAAAGAAAGTACTGTGAAGTCAACAGAGTAGATTAGAAAGATGCAAAACAAGTCATGTGTACATTAGTTACCTTGACAGATCTATTAAACAACACCCTCAACATACAGTATAGACAATATTCTTCTACTAAAACAAAAATGTAGTCAGAGACCTGAGTAGACAATTCCATCTCCTTCAGTCTTCATGTAGCAGCAGTGCTCAGCAAATCTTTCTACTTGGCACAACTAATACCCAAAGGTATATCATCCTAATCTGTTCACTGTTCCCTTATATTCGATACTAATTAGATAAATTAGAGAGAATAATACCCCTTTCAGGATATACCTCATTTAACATATCACATAATTAAAGAAGCCCTAGGGGTTTCTGACTATTTTTTAGGCTTAAAGACCATGGGTTATACCAAGAGAGCCCTATTCCTTTATTCAGTATCTTACAGACTCTTTGGGGGTGATCTGTTCTTCACCCACCAAGCTATTACAGACCCTTCTGTCATTAATATTCTCTGTCTCTACAAATCTAACAGCTTTGCAAACACTAGAACCAAGGAACTAAATCTTCACACCGAGAGAGAGAGCGGGTCAGACAGAGATACATTTATTACAAAGCATCTCTCCTTCTCAGGAATAAACTGTCCCTGCAAGTTAAGTGCTGCATTATCATCGTTCAAGCAAGACCTAGATGACAACATGGGTACCCTCAAATTTTCCACGAGGCCAACTGATCTACCCTTCCTTGAGTAAGATGGTGGGGGAGGTTACAGCTTGAAAGTAGGTATTAGCAAGGAGTTGAGAGTCACAAGACTACATTGTCTTGACACTCTGACTCTTGTGAGTGCTTAATTTCTTTTTTAGAGTTAAGGGACAGCAATGCAAATGCTAGTAGATTGTACAATGTATGATGTACAGCATAGCTTCATGGTATACAACATAAATTGTCTATAAATAAATTATACACCATTCAATACAAAAAAAATTTAAAGTATTATTGAGTGGGTCATCTAGTT
>NC_056733.1:223225779-223228279 GCF_019279795.1 Protopterus annectens | reverse complement strand
CCCTGCTGATTGGTAGAGGGAAACTGCAGTTCCTATCTGTGCAAGTTTCGTTGCTTGCAGTGGCCTTAGGGGTAAAGCCATTTTTTAGGATCGGTTTGTGTTTGTTATGCCTGTGCATAGCAACATCCGTGAAAACTTCGTAGATAAGTTGCTCGGGGTAATGTTTGCTTGCAAACATGTAAGCAAGGAATTTGCTTTCCAAGTGAAAGGTGCTGTCCTCTGAAATGATACGGGATATTCTGATAAACTGTCCTTGCAGCACATTCTTCTTCATAAAGAAGGGATGTTGGCTGCGAAATTCTAGGAAATTATTCCTGTAGGTGTCCTTGCGATACATGTTGGAGACTAGCTGTCCTGTGCTAGTGTCAATGGCAATCTGGATGTCCAGGAAGTTTATTTTAGCACTGCAGCCTGAGATGATAAAATCCAGATAGGGGATACTGTTGGAAAGGCAGTTGATGAAAGTGTCCAGATCTTTTTGTTGGCCTTCCCACACAAAATAAATATTGTCGATATAATGCCCGTATAGATGGACTTTGTTGAATTGTGGTAAGTGGATTAAGGTTTCCTGTTCCCATGTGCTTAACACTAAATTGGCAAATGCTGGGGCCATTTTGGACCCCATCGCTACTCCTTTCACTTGCTGGTATATGTTTCCGTTGAAGTGAAAGAAGTTGTTTGTTAGCACTGCTGTGGTTAGTGCTAATAAGGTTTCCACTCGACCGGTGTGGAATTTAATGTATTTGCTGAGGAACAATTCGAAAGCCTGTATGCCCTCGTGGTGTGGGATGTTAGTGTATAAGGCAACTATATCCAATGTGACCAGTATACACTTTTTAAAGTCCAACGTGGTACTGTGCAAAATGTTGAGGAAGTCCCATGAATCCTTTATATAGAACGCTGTGGATTGGACTAAGGGATTGAAAACATAGTCCAGATACTCAGAGATGTTCTCGGTCTTGGTCCTTTTGCTGGAGATGATTAGCCTGAAGGGGGGGTCCTTGTGGATCTTGGGGATGCCGAATAGTTTCCCCAGGCTAGGTTTTTGTACTACCAAAAACATGTATTCCTCCAGCGTAACATGTTGTCCCAGTTCTAGCTTTTTTAGTAGCTTATCTACAGCTGAAAACTGCTTATTTACTTCTATTAAGAACACAGGTTTGTAAAATTGGTTGTCGATTAGCGTTGTTTCTATTTTCCTGATGTAGACTTCTTGTTCCATTGCTACAAGCCCTGTACCTTTGTCAGCTTTCATAATTCTTAGCTGACTACAACCCCAAAAATGGCATTTGAGAAAGACAAACCACATTTTTTAATTAATCAGGTACCAAATAACGATGTCAAAGGCATGTTCACTTGTACTAAATGCGTTGTGTGCCTGCATATTCATATGGGCACTAGCTTCTGTTTTAGGCACTGTAATCTGACCAATAAGTTTCTTAAATACTATGACTGCCACACCATGTTTGTAGTCTACGCAGGAACATGCAAATCCTGCCAATCCTTTTATGTAGGAAAAACTATCAGAAAAATTTCTAACCGCATCAAAGAGCATTTAGCGGCCATAAGGAATAAAGATAATAGCAATGCTCTGGGCAGGCACAGCTCTATATGTGTAAACTTTACCGGTTTTAAATTATTTTAGAGCAAGTAGATCAATGTTATGGTGACTGTGAAACATTGTTGGAACTCAAAGAATTACGCTGGCAACTACTATTAAATGCAGAGAACACCCCAGGTCTCAATGAGTTAAGTGTGCTCTGACATGGCTAGTGTAACTACCCCCACGGAGACACAGCATTAGATACTGTAAATTCAGCTGCACCAGCTCAAGTTTCAGGAGTGAGTCATTCTAAATCCAGGAAGCTGTCATTGGTTAATAAGTATCTGCAGTGTGACACAACTCATGCATACTAATTATTGCCTCTCTGTTATCCTAATGCTTCTTTTCAAAAGTGCCAATTCTTTTTCCCTAAGAGCAGTCATTGGCCAAAATATATCTGCAGTATTTTACATGTAGAAAAAGTACTTAAGCACAAGTCTTGCATATTTGTAAATAGTTCTGATAAAGTTCTTTATACCAACAAAAGGACGAAAGTGCTAAACTACAGATTGGACTCAGTGTGACTTTTCTTCCTATCCACAAAAGTTTTTTTATTTTTCATTAGTAAGTTTCTTCAGTTTAGTTTTAGTTTTTTAAATTGTCATAACGTCTGAGGAAGCGGTGTACCCGCGAAAGCGCTTACGTATTAAAAGTTTTTTGGAAGTTTTGTGTCTTATCCAGCAAGTTTCTTGGAAGTTTTGTGTTTTATCCAGCACTATTAACGTTTTATGTGGATCTTTTCCTGTGGATTTATTGCTGCTGCTATTTTTCTCCATCTTTGGGTTTACTGCTTTTTGGATATATATATATATATATATCTATATATACATATATATACATATATATATATATATATATATATATACATATACATATATATACATATATATATATTTT